>NW_027072094.1:0-10000 GCF_038088225.1 Cyrtonyx montezumae | reverse complement strand
TCTTTCCACTCAACTCAAAAGCATTTTTCGCATTTCCCATCTACTCCACTCCGCTCCAATCCACTCCATTTAAATCCACTCATATCTACTCCACTCAAATCCACTCACATTCACTTCTCTCCACTACACTCCCCTCACCTTTGCCCCACTCTCCTCAACTATTGTCCACTGCACTACACTCCACAATACCCCACTCCACTCCACTCCACTCCACTCCACTCAAATTCTCTCCACTCCACTCCACTCAACTACATTTCACTCCATTCCACTACAGTCCATCCCCCTCCACTCCACGCCACTCCTCTCCACTCCACTCCACGCCACGCCACTCCTTTCCACTCCACTCCACTCCACTCCACTCCACTCCACTCCACTCCACTCCACTCCACTCCACTCCACTCCTTTCCACTCCAATCCATTCCACTCCACACCACACCACTCCACTCCACTCCACTCCACTCCACTCCACTCCACTCCACTCCACTCCACTCCTCTTCACTCCCCTCCAATTCACTCCACTCAACTCCTTTCCACTCCAATCCATTCCACTCCACACCACTCCACTCCACGCCACTCCACTCCACTCCACTCCACTCCACTCCACTCCACTCCACTCCACTCCACTCCACTCCACTCCACTCCACACCACTCCACTCCACTCCACTCCACTCCACTCCACACCACTCCACTATACTACACTCCCCTCAATTTCGCTCCACTATCCTCGACAATAGTCCACCGCACTACACTCGACCATACCCCACTCCTCCCCACTCCACTCCACTCCACTCCACTCCACTCCACTCCACTCCACTCCACTCCACTCCACTCCACTCCATTCCACTCCACGCCACTCCTCTCCACACCACTCCACTCCACTCCACTCCACTCCACTCCACTCCACTCCACTCCACTCCACTCCACTCCACTCCACTCCACTCCATTCCACTCCACGCCACTCCACTCCACTCCATTCCACTCCACTCCACTCCTCTCCTCACCTCTCCTCTCCTCTCCTCTCCTCTCCTCTCCTCTCCTCTCCTCTCCTCTCCTCTCCTCTCCTCTCCTCTCCTCTCCTCTCCTCTCCTCTCCTCTCCTCTCCTCTCCTCTCCTCTCCTCTCCTCTCCTCTCCTCTCCTCTCCTCTCCTCTCCTCTCCTCTCCTCTCCTCTCCTCTCCTCTAGTCTCCTCTCCTCTCCTCTCCTCTCCTCTCCTCTCCACTCCACTTCACTACACTCCCCTCAATTTCGCACCACTATACTCGACAATAGTCCACCGCACAGCTCTTGACCATACTCCACTCCACTCCACTCCACTCCACTCCACTCCACTCCACTCCACTCCACTCCACTACACACCACTCCACTATACTACACTCCCCTCAATTTCGCTCCACTATCCTCGACAATAGTCCACCGCACTACACTCGACCATACCCCACTCCTCCCCACTCCACTCCACTCCACTCCACTCCACTCCACTCCACTCCACTCCACTCCACTCCACTCCATTCCACTCCACGCCACTCCTCTCCACACCACTCCACTCCACTCCACTCCACTCCACTCCACTCCACTCCACTCCACTCCACTCCACTCCTCCCCACTCCACGCCACTCCACTCCACTCCACTCCACTCCACTCCACTCCACTGCACTCCACTCCACTCCACTCCTCTCCTCTCTAATCCACTCTGCTCCACTGTGCACCATACCACACCATTTCTTTCCACTCAACTCAAAAGCATTTTTCGCATTTCCCATCTACTCCACTCCGCTCCAATCCACTCCATTTAAATCCACTCATATCTACTCCACTCAAATCCACTCACATTCACTTCTCTCCACTACACTCCCCTCACCTTTGCCCCACTCTCCTCAACTACTGTCCACTGTACTATACTCCACAATACCCCACACCTCTCCTCTCCTCTCCTCTCCTCTCCTCTCCTCTCCTCTCCTCTCCTCTCCTCTCCTCTCCTCTCCTCTCCTCTCTCTCCCTCCTCTCCTCTCCTCTCCTCTCCTCTCCTCTCCTCTCCTCTCCTCTCCTCTCCTCTCCTCTCCTCTCCGCTCCGCTCCTCTCCACTCCACTTCACTACACTCCCCTCAATTTCGCACCACTATACTCGACAATAGTCCACCGCACAACACTCGACCATACTCCACTCCACTCCACTCCACTCCACTCCACTCCACTCACTCCTCTCCACTCTACTCCACGCCACTCCACTGCACTTTACTACACTCCACTACACTCCACTCCTCTCCTCTCTAATCCACTCTACTCCACTCTGCTCCATACCACACCATTTCTTTCCACTCAACTCAACAGCATTTTTCTCATTTCCCCTCTACTCCACTTTGCTCCAATCCACTCCATTTAAATCCACTCATATCTACTCCACTCAAATCCACTCTAATTCACTTCTCTCCACTACACTCCCCTCATCCTCGCCCCACTCTCCTCAACTACTGTCCACTTGCACTACACACCACAATACCCCACTCTGCTCCGCTCCACTCCTCTCCACTCAACTCCACTCCACTCCACTCCACTCCACTCCACTCCACTCCACTCCACTCCACTCCACTCCACTCCACTCCACTCCACTCCACTCCACTCCACACCACTCCGCTCCACTCCTCTCCACTCAACTCCTCTCCACTCGACTCCTCTCCACTCCTCTCCTCTCCTCTCCTCTCTATCCACTCCACTCCTCTCTGCTCCATACCACAACATTTCTTTCCACTAAACTCAACAGCATTTTTCTCATTTCCCCTCTACTCAACTCCACTCCAATCCACTCCATTTCAATCCACTCATATCTATTCAACTCAAATCCACTCCAATTCACTTCTCTCCACTACACTCCCCTCATCTTTGCCCCACTCTCCTCAACTACTGTCCACTGCACTACACTCCACAATACCCTCCACTCCGCTCCACTCCACTCCACTCCACTCCACTCCACTCCACTCAAATTCTCTCCACTCCACTCCACTCAACTACATTTCACTCCATTCCACTACAGTCCATCCCACTCCACTCCACGCCACTCCTCTCCACTCCACTCCACGCCACGCCACTCCCTTTCCACTCCACTCCACTCCACTCCACTCCACTCCACTCCACTCCACTCCACTCCACTCCACTCCACTCCACTCCACTCCACTCCACACCACTCCGCTCCACTCCTCTCCACTCGACTCCTCTCCACTCGACTCCTCTCTCACTCCTCTCCTCTCCTCTCCTCTCCTCTCCTCTCCTCTCCTCTCCTCTCCTCTCCTCTCCTCTCCTCTCCTCTCTCTCCTTCCTCCTCTCCTCTCCTCTCCTCTCCTCTCCTCTCCTCTCCTCTCCTCTCCTCTCCTCTCCTCTCCTCTCCTCTCCTCTCCTCTCCTCTCTAATCCACTCCACTCCTCTCTGCTCCATACCACACCATTTTTTTCCACTAAACTTAACAGCATTTTTCTCATTTCCCCTCTACTCAACTCCACTCCAATCCACTCCAATTAAATCCACTCATATCTACTCAACTCAAATCCACTCCAATTCACTTCTCTCCACTACACTCCTGTCATGGTTTTATGATTTTTGGTACTGGTATTCCACATCATAACATCATGTAGTGCATTTAGAGTTAAAGAGTTAATGCTCCAGCTCCGTGGATCATCAATAGTTCCAGGTATACCTGTCTCAGAAGAGAAGAAGAACTCCATTCCCCAGAGGACTTTGGCGATGTTTTGCGTTCTTACGTGTTTACGCTCAGAGGGAAAGATAAAAACTGTCTGCGGTCACGGGACACTCTCTTTCCTTTGGATCGACTCAGCAGTGGGTGCTCGCTGCCGTCCGCCTTCAGCGTTAGCGTAAGGCCTTCGGTTTATCGGACACTCTCTCTTGCTCATTTTATTTGATTTATTAGCTTTAATTCCAATTATATTGTATTATATTGTGTTATTTTGCTTTCTGATATCTTATTTAGTAAATTAGCTTTCCTCCTCAGATCGTTGCCGCTGTTTTGTTTCTAGGCCCATCTCCCTTTTCCCTTTTCCCTTTCCCCCTTCCCCTTTCCTGGGGCGTGGGTCCGTGGGTCCCCCGCACCAAATCGTCACGGAACCGGGCCAAACCTGCCCGTAAACCGTTGACATTTTTGGCGCCCCAACGTGGGGCAAAACCAGCTGCCTTAGCCAGGCAGAGACATACTTTTAGAACGAATCTCTCTTTGCTCTCAGAGAGCTTCGTTAGGAAGCTTATCGGTACTGCAGGTGCTGCACGGCAAAACACGACCTTGAAGTCTGGGCGTACTGCCAGTTGTCCTGGGATATTTTGTAAACTTTTTGGGTACTGCCAGCTAGTTTTAGAAAAGAAAAAAAAATGCTTTCTCTTTTTAAACTGGTCTTAAAGGGACTGCATTTCATCGGTTTTTCCCTTGTAATGCTCAGAACGTACTGGGACTTAATTAAGTTTGCCAGTCTGATCCATGGAGCTTGGTCTCTGTATGATAAACTAAAAACACTGATGGAAATACCTACCTGGCTTTTGTATATGATGTGGCATTCTGTTCCAGAGGGAGTAACTCCAGATGAAGTTGCTAACTCTATGGAACTTGTGATTTTTAAACAGACTCCTGGCCACTCCTTTGAATTCATTATATGCGTTTTCTGAACGCCCATCCAATGCTTGTTATGATTGTGGTGTCAGTCTCCCTGAATGTACTTTTACTCAGTATTTGTATTTATATATTTTGAGAAAACCCTCCCCAGAGCCAGAGAATACTGACTGACAGGGAGTTTGGAGGGACTTAGGAGAGACTTTAGAGAAATGGGCATCACCGGTGTCATGGAACTTTTCTCCTGAACACCTGCAAGATCCTGAGAACTTAAGCAGATATTTGAGACAGGGATGTTGCGGCTCAAACAGATCTGAGGAGGCCCAAATTATTTGGGGTCTGGCTTATGCTTACCGGGCCCCTATTCAATACTATCCCAGAGAGGCATAGAGTTTTTGAAACAGAGCGAGAGAGTCTCCGAGCCGAAAGGGACAGTTTCCTGATCCAGAAAGAGAGTCTTTTAGCTGACAATCAGACTCTCCAGTCCAATCTAGACGCCCTCCAATCCGAGAGAGACGCCCTCCAGACTGAGAGAGACGCCCTCCAGACTGAGAGAGACGCCCTCCAGACTGAGAGAGACGCCCTCCAGTCTCAACAAGAAGCTCTCCAATCCGAGCAAGACGCCCTCCAGACTGAGAAAAACACCCTCCAGACTGAGAGAGACACCCTCCAATCTGAGAGAGACGCCCTCCAGACTGAGAAAGACACCCTCCAGTCTCAACAAGAAGCCCTCCAGACCGAGAAAGACACCCTCCAGTCTCAACAAGAAATCCTCCAGGCCGAGAGAGACGCCCTCCAGACCGAGAAAGATGCCCTCCAGTCTCAACAAGGAGCTCTCCAATCCGAGAGAGGCGCCCTCCAACCTGAAAGAGACACCCTCCAGTTTGAGCGAGACACCCTCCTGTCTGAACGGTACTCCTTCAGAACTGAGCGAGGTACCTACCAGCCACAATAGCCCCTGCCCCCCAGCCAGGTGGGGGAAAGGAATAATAGAGTGTATTGGACTGTGTGGATTCGATGGCCTGGCACATCAGAACCACAAAAATATAAGGCCCTGGTGGACACTGGTGCACGAGTGGCTCGAGTCACCAAGGGACAGACTTAATCTATATTTCTGGGGTGACTGGGGGTTCCCAAGAGTTAACCATGTTGGAGGCTGAAATAAGCCTCACTGGTAAAGACTGGCAAAAACATCCTATTGTGACTGGCCCAGGAGCTCCATGTATACTTGGTATTGATTACCTCAAAAGGGGATATTTTAAGGATCCCAAAGGGTATCGATGGGCCTTTGGAATAGCTGCTGTGGACGCAGACAACGTTAAGCAGCTGTCTGCTTTGCCTGGCCTATCAGAAGATCCGTCTGTTGTGGGGTTGCTCCAAGTGGAGGAGCAACAGGTACCGATTGCTACAAAAACGGTGCACAGACGGCAGTACCGCACCAACAGGGATTCCTTGCTCCCCATTCATAACCTGATTCGTCAGCTAGAGAGCCAGGGAGTGATCAGCAAAACTCACTCACCTTTTAACAGCCCCATATGGCCGGTGCGTAAAGCCAGTGGAGAATGGAGGCTGACGGTAGATTACCGTGGCCTGAATGAAGTCACACCCCCACTGAGTGCTGCTGTGCCAGACATGCTACAACTCCAGTACGAACTGGAGTCAAAAGCAGCCAAGTGGTATGCCACCATTGACATTGCTAATGCCTTCTTCTCAATTCCTTTGGCCACAGAATGCAGGCCACAGTTTGCCTTCACCTGGAGGGGCGTTCAGTACACCTGGAACCGTTTGCCCCAGGGGTGGAAGCACAGCCCAACCATTTGTCATGGATTGGTCCAAACTGCATTGGAACAGGGCGGTGCTCCTGAGCACTTACAATACATTGATGATATCATTGTGTGGGGCAATACAGCAGGAGAAGTTTTTGAGAAAGGAGAGAGAATAATCCAGATCCTTCTGCAAGCTGGCTTTGCTATCAAGCGAAGCAAAGTGAAAGGGCCTGCACAGGAAATTCAGTTCCTAGGTATAAAGTGGCAAGATGGACGTCGTCACATCCCTACAGATGTGATTAACAAAATCACTGCCATGTCTCCACCCACTAGTAAGACGGAGACCCAAGCTTTTTTGGGTGTAGTGGGCTTTTGGAGAATGCATGTTCCAAACTACAGTCTCATTGTGAGCCCTCTCTATCGGGTGACACGGAAGAAGAATGATTTTGTGTGGGGCCCTGAGCAGCAGCAGGCTTTTGAGCAAATTAAGCAGGAGATAGCCCGTGCCGTGGCCCTGGGGCCAGTGCGGACGGGACAGGATGTAAAGAACATCCTCTACACTGCTGCTGGAAAGGAAGGTCCCACTTGGAGTTTGTGGCAAAGAGCTCCTGGAGAGACCCGAGGCCGACCCCTTGGATTCTGGAGTCGGGCGTACAGGGGGTCTGAGGAGCGCTACACTCCAACTGAGAAGGAGATCTTAGCCGCGTACGAGGGGGTTCGAGCTGCTTCCGAAGTAATCGGTACTGAAACGCAGCTCCTTCTGGCACCTCGATTGCCAGTGTTGAACTGGATGTTCAAAGGAAAGGTTCCCTCTACCCATCATGCTACTGATGCCACTTGGAGTAAGTGGATTGCACTGATTACACAGCGAGCTCGGATGGGAAACCTCAGTCATCCAGGAATCCTAGAAGTGATCATGGACTGGCCTGAAGGTAAAAAGTTTGGAACAACACCAGCAGAGGAGGTATCACGTGCCAAAGAGGCCCCACCATATAATGAACTACCAGACAATGAAAAGAGATATGCCCTGTTCACAGATGGATCCTGTCGCATTGTGGGTAAGCACCGCAGATGGAAATCTGCTGTGTGGAGCCCCACACGACGAGTTGCAGAGGCCACTAAAGGAAAAGGAGAATCAAGTCAATTTGCAGAGGTAAAGGCTGTCCAGCTGGCCTTAGATATTGCTGAACGAGAGAGGTGGCCAGTGCTTTATCTTTATACTGACTCATGGATGGTGGCAAATGCTTTATGGGGGTGGTTACAGCAATGGGAACAAAATGGTTGGCAACGGAGGGGTAAACCTATTTGGGCTGCTGAACTGTGGAGAGACATTGCTGCCCGAATAAAGAATATGGCTGTAAAGGTGCGCCATGTAGATGCTCATGTTCCTAAGAGCCGGGCAACTGAGGAACAACAAAATAACCATCAGGTAGATCGAGCTGCCAAAGTTAAGGTGGCTCAAGCAGACTTGGACTGGCAACACAAGAGTGAATTATTTTTAGCTCGATGGGCCCATGAGACCTCTGGCCATCAAGGAAGAGATGCAACATATAAATGGGCTAGAGACCGAGGGGTGGACTTAACTATGGATGCTATTGCACAGGTTATCCATGACTGTGATACATGCGCCACAATTAAACAAGCTAAGAGAATGAAACCTCTTTGGGGGGAAGGGCGATGGCAAAAGTATAAATATGGGGAGGCATGGCAGGTTGATTATATCACCTTGCCACGATCTCGCAGTGGTAAGCGTTATGTGCTCACCATGGTGGAAGCAACCACTGGGTGGCTTGAAACATATGCAGTACCCCATGCTACTGCCCGAAACACCATCTTAGGGCTTGAGAAACAAGTCCTATGGCGACATGGCACTCCAGAGAGAATTGAGTCCGATAATGGAACTCATTTCAAAAATTCTCTTGTAAATACTTGGGCCAAAGATCATGGCATTGAGTGGATTTATCATATCCCCTATCACGCACCAGCTTCTGGTAAAATTGAAAGGTACAATGGATTGTTAAAAACCATGTTGAAAGCAATGGGTGGCGGAACATTTAAGCACTGGGAGAAGCATTTGGCAGAAGCCACCTGGTTGGTCAACACTCGAGGATCCATCAATCGTGATGGTCCTGCCCAATCCAGATCTCTACCTACTGTAGAGGGAGATAAGGTCCCTGTAGTACATGTAAAGAACATGTTGGGAAAAACAGTTTGGGTCCTTCCAGCTTCTGGAAAGGGTAAACCTCTCCGTGGAACTGTTTTTGCTCAAGGACCTGGGTCCACTTGGTGGGTGATGCAGAAGAATGGGGATGTTCAATGTGTACCACAAGGGAATTTGATGTTGGGGGAGTGCGGTCGTTAATTCCATGTATATACATATATATGTTGTGTGTATTTAATGCATGTTAATCATTGTTCTTCTATACGTATATATCAAACATGATGTAGTGATGTGGAATAAGGGGTGGAATGTCATGGTTTTATGATTTTTGGTACTGGTATTCCACATCATAACATCATGTAGTGCATTTAGAGTTAAAGAGTTAATGCTCCAGCTCCGTGGATCATCAATAGTTCCAGGTATACCTGTCTCAGAAGAGAAGAAGAACTCCATTCCCCAGAGGACTTTGCGATGCTTTGCGTTCTTACGTGTTTACGCTCAGAGGGAAAGATAAAAACTGTCTGCGGTCACGGGACACTCTCTTTCCTTTGGGATCGACTCAGCAGTGGGTGCTCGCTGCCGTCCGCCTTCAGCGTTAGCGTAAGGCCTTCGGTTTATCGGACACTCTCTCTTGCTCATTTTATTTGATTTATTAGCTTTAATTCCAATTATATTGTATTATATTGCGTTATTTTGCTTTCTGATATCTTATTTAGTAAATTAGCTTTCCTCCTCAGATCGTTGCCGCTGTTTTGTTTCTAGGCCCATCTCCCTTTTCCCTTTCCCCTTTCCCCCTTCCCCTTTCCTGAAGCGTGGGTCCGTGGGTCCCCCGCACCAATCGTCACGGAACCGGGCCAAACCTGCCCGTAAACCGTTGACAACTCCCCTCATCTTTGCTCCACTCTCCTCAACTACTGTCCACTGCACTACACTCCACAATACCCCACTCCACTCAACTCCACTCAAATTCTCTCCACTCCACTCAACTACATTTCACTCCATTCCACTACAGTCCATCCCACTCCACTCCACGCCACTCCTCTCCACTCCACTCCACGCCACGCCACTCCTTTCTACTCCACTCCACTCCACTCCACTCCACTCCACTCCACTCCACTCCACTCCACTCCACTCCACTCGACTCCACTCCCCTCCAATTCACTCCACTCCACTCCAATCCACTCCACTCCACTCCACTCCACACAACTCCACTCCACTCCACTCCACTCCACTCCACTCCACTCCACTCCACTCCACTCCACTTCACTCCACTCAACTCCACTCCACTCCACGCCACTCCACTGCACTCCACTACACTCCACTACACTCCACTCCTCTCCTCTCTAATCCACTCTGCTCCATACCACACCATTTCTTTCCACTTAACTCAACAGCATTTTTCGCATTTCCCCTCTACTCCACTCCACTCCAATCCATTCCATTTAAATCCACTCATATCTACTCAAGTCA